>NC_056741.1:379208773-379253773 GCF_019279795.1 Protopterus annectens
AACATACTGCTTGGTGTGTTTTTCAATTATCCTACCATCAACTGGGAAACCTACTCTAGCCCCAACTCGCTAGCACTAAGGTTCATGGACTTTGTGAACTCCCAATACCCTTGAGCAAATTGTCCATACCCTGACAAGAGGAGCAATTCTAGATCTGGTCCTCACCAAAATGTCCAAGTGCACTGCTGCAGCTGTTTATTTTACATTCGTATACTGGAAAAGTCCGACTTGGCATGGATCCAATTTTCAGCAGAGGCTTGGTGAAAAGCTCCCCAAAGATTAGTGCAGCAAATATAATAAATACACATGTAAGTTATGGTACAGTTTCAAGGCCAGGAATGGAGCAGAAAGTAAATACACTAAGGAGCACAATGTTAAAATTAACAGTACCATTGAAAGGACATTTTGTTCAGTCATTGGTGGCTAGTACAGTAAACACTAAGAGTACAGGAAGGAGTTGTTGCAAGTTTTCATAGGTTAAAGTATGATATGATCTAAGTGAAGCTACCCAGAGTCAGAACAATTACATAACCAGGAACTATGTAAATTGGACTGGGGGAGGTTTTTGAAATTGGGTCCTACCCTTTACGTTTCATGCATAGCTGTAAATGGCCTTACGGATATCCTTGACTGTACTTGCTAGGTTTCTCTCAAAGGTGCTCTTGGTGGATTTGACAAGTTGTCTTATTTGCCTGGTAAGGCTGAGGTGTGTACAAACAACTGTATTGTTGCAACGTGTTGGACCCTGATTAGTTAAAACTGATCACAAATCAGTCGCCTTCGAACTGACACTAACACCAGACCTCACTAAGAGTGAAATCAGAGTAAAAACTTCAAGTCAAACTATACTCTCCTAGGTGAAGGTATAAATGCATTCCAAGCCCCACTCCAAGCTGAAAGTGGTAACTACACCGAAGCTTACACTAAAGCCCTGTACAATCACTTGCATAAGTGTATAAACTTTGCTGTACCAGATGGAATCAATACCACAGTCGCAAGTAAAATCAAGCTGCCATGTTGGACTTCAGCATCAACAAACTGTACAATAAAAACAAAGTTGCTGTCCAAGAAAACAGACCAGGACCCAACAATGGAAAAGCACCCTCAGCTTTACTAGGCAAATAAGATACCTTGTCAAGTCATTCAAGAGGTCCTTTGAGAGAATCCTAGCAAGTACCATCAAGGATAACCATATAGCCTTTTACAGCTATGTACATAATCTAAAGGGTAGGACCCAAGCATGTGCAGAACTGACTGTCAACAGTAATACTGATCCCACAGATATAACGAACCTGCTAGTGGGGTAGGTTTGGCAAAAATTTTACTCCTCCCCTCCTAACTAGCTGCAAACTCTCCCCCACCTTGCATATTTGAAAAAAGGTCCTCAAAGCCCTGTCCAAGGCAAAGAACACTGCCGCTATAGGATCAGATGACAACGAAGTTTATCTTCTAAACTGGCTAAAACATGAACTACCACTAAGTACCCTTTTCAGTCATAGCCTAACCATAGGCTTTGTTCCTGCAGAATGGACAACAGCTGCAGTTATTCCTCTCCACAAAGGTGGCACAGCAACATACCCAGGAAATTAGACTCATAAGCCTGACCAGCGTCATCTGCTAGGCCATGGAATGCATTGTAGACCTCACCTCAAAAATATACATGGGTGACCTCCAAACCCTGGATCCTACCCAATTCGACTTTGTGAGGGGCAGATCCTGCTTGTTAAATTTGGTGGATTTCTTTTGAAAGTGAGTACGGCCATTGAGGGCAAATCTGTGCACGCAGCATGCCTTGACTTGACAAAGGCTTGTGACACAATCTCACACTACTTTCAAGTTGCCAAGTTTATTGGTGAACCCCTTCATTGTAAGATGGGTTGCCAACTGGCTCACAAACTGAACACACTATCAGTGGGTGACTCCACATCAACCAGCACTCCTGTTACCAGCAGGGTGCTAGAGGGGTCAGTGTTGGGTCCCCTACTGTTTGCTATATACACGTTCATGTCAGAACTAAAGGGTTGTGGCTGACCCAAGTTTGCAGATGACTGCAAACTAGGTACAATCATTGAATCCCCATATGATGGCTGTATATTCCAGGAGGGCCTCGCACAGGACTTGTCTAGTCATGGTCTCAAACTGAATACATAGAAATGCATCCTCATTCCTTTCGGCACAATGTTCCTCCACCCTATCAAATCAACAATACCCTACACACCCATGAAGTGGTAAGGGGCCTGGGATCACAGGTTGACTGACGTTAACTTCGACCACCACATGTCGACTGTTGTAAGGAAAGCTTTGATTAGTAAAGGCATCCCCTTGAGAGCAAAAAGTTTAACCCCTATACTCTGCACTTATCCAGCCCATAATTGAATACAACATCCCATTCAGTATGTGCTGTACTAAGCACCTGCAGCAGTTAAATTTAGTCTGTTCCTTGAATCAGCTATTCTTTCAGAGCCAGTTCGTGCACGTATTCCTATAGTGTCTTCTGCATAGGTTGTCTGAATCTTCTCTTGGATATTTGTAAGGCCCTGTACAAGTTCAGATATTTTAGTCTTTCATAACTTAATTTTTCACATCCATGGATGCTCTTGGTATATTTTTGTTATACTCTTTCCAGTTAACTCGTGCTTTTCTTAGTTTCAATATTTCTTACTCGTTTGGGTCTAATGTAACTGACTTCATTTTTGATTTCCTAAACTTTATAAATCTTTTATGCAACCTGTAATTTTATAACTATCATTAACCAATTGATTACGATTAGAAAAACTCCTAGCTGAATCAATCCATATACCCAGGTCCTTAAATGAGTCCAGCTTCAATCAGTGTGCTGTATTAAATATTCCCCAGTCAATTTGTCTCCCAAATCTCATATGCTTAGTTTTGATGGATTTATCAGCATGTTCTGCTGTGCCCAAATGGTTAATTTAGTAAAGTTATTTTGCAAACATGCCTTATCTGTAACGCATGTAATCAGTTTACCCAATTTCAGGAAGTCTGCATATAGACTATAGAATACCTCTGAAAAAGTTAGGTCTGAAAGATGCAATCGAAACAAGTAAGAGCCTTTGAGAACCCTGTGGGACACGCTGACTGTAACCAAGGATTTCACCTGTACAGTTGCTGTCTGATACTTGCTGTGTCCTGTTTATAAGCCATGCAGCTCTAAATCTTATAAAAAATACATCAGTACCTAGTTCTACTAATTTAATGATCAATGTGTATGACCCTGTCAAATTCTGAAGTTAAATCTGTATAAATTACACCACAGCACAGTTTTTCATAGCTGTTGTATTGTTATAGAACATGGTGTTCCAGGTGGTAATAGATCTATTTTCAACATATGCATGCTGATGTATGGTTTCAAGTCCCAACCTGTCCAGTTCTGACCACTAGCAATATTACCTTCTCCATTATTTTTCCACAACATGAAAGTAGACTTAAGGGTTTATGTGACTCTGGATTTGTCCTACTCCCCCTTTTCCATAAAGACTGGTTTAATAATCGCACGTCTCCAATCTTGAGGAATCTCCCCATATTTATATGACCTTGTGAATAATAGATGTAATGGTACCATACGTTCTTGCTGAAGTGTTCTCAGATTGTTGCCAATTCCATCTCCTCCTGTGCTTTGGATCCAGTTTGCGCAGTTTTTCAATATAATCTAATTTGATTCCAGTATCTGTGATTACCTGGATTTCACTAGGACAATTTATCACCCCTTTTGTGGAACCAAACTGTTTTGCATACTATTTTGTAAATGTATCCATAATGTGTCTGAATAAAATTTTATAATCTGATCACAGTGTATCAATTTGTCTACTCCCACATCTTGTGTATCTAAAAGTTTTCCTATTATGCTCAATATCTTTATATAAATGTTCTTGCTCTTGTCTCACACTATGCTTAATCTGTCCAGCTTTATTTCAGTTTTCAAAGTTGTAGTTCGACCTGTCTTCCATTTCTTGTTTGTCTTATCTTTAATCAGATATCTTGTTATGGAAATATGTCCCCTTGATGTATGCCTAGATCCTGAAACGTGTTTTTTTTTTGCACTCAACTTTCAAAACTTCCCACATTCCATCTGCAGTTTCTCCACTGAACACCTCACTCCAATTAGTTTTATGTGGTGACTGTTTTGCTTCCATATAATCTGTAATTAGCCTTTTTGTGCATTGGTTTAGATTTCAATTTGGCAGAATTATCTAGCAACAAATTAACCTTTTATAACCCCATGGTCACTGCACATCAACTGTTGTAAAACTTGACTTGAAGTAACATTGATTTCTTTAGGAACACAAACCATGACTAGTATATTCCATCCCCTGGTAGTTTTTTTTTGCAATCTGAAGCAATTGTTCCTGAACGTACGTTGTGAATTTCTGTACGTTGAATCATTTGAGTCCCCAGCTAATATTCATCCCTCCTGTGTTCCATGCAAGAAATGTAAAGTCTGCACTTGACTTTGGTAGTCTGTACACTCCAGTTGTATGTTCCAGGGTTGTCTCAGTTACACAGTCTATATAGTGTTGTTATCACTGAACATGTAATAATTACAGGTCTCATAACTCTTTAATCCCCATCATAACACTTCCACCCGATTTTTTTTTTTAATTGTTGGAATGTTACAGTAAAAACATTTTATACACTACAAACTGGTTTCCAGTCATTGGTGGTGTTTTTTGTGAAACATGGTTAAACAATCTTATGGAAACTTGGCAAATATTCCAATAAAAACTTAATGCTCCTAGCATTATCCATCAGAGGTGCATCAAATTTTGCTATCTGTGAACTGTTAAATTTTTGACCTGGCAAAAAATGTTATAAGAACACACTTTAACACAGAGAGAGTATGCACCCCAAACATATCTTTGATAACATCATTAAGGAACAGTTGTAGGGTTTGAAGAAGAGATAGCAGGGTTGAAACAGAAATTTATGGATAGATTATATAAAGAGGAAGATATAGCCAAGACTATATATGAAGTATATGAAATGAGGGGAACTAGAGCACGTCCATATTTTTTGGACTGGGAAAATACTGTAAGTGAAGATTGTAACAACAAGTTGGAATTTGATAATCTCCCTGTTACTATTTATTATACTAAAGATGTCAAAGTGAAAGACATCATAAGTAAACATTGGCATGTTTTAGGGTTAGAGAATGAGATAAGCATTTTAGTTGGGGATGTACCAAAATTCTGTTATAGAAATAAGCCTAATATAAAAAGAACATTGTGTCATAAGAACTATAACACCCATGCAACACATACAGTAAATACAATTCCCTGTAATAGTTGCAAACAATGCTGCTTTATTAATACTGACACGCAGTTTAAATCACCGGTCACTGGGAAAGAATATAATTTTCAGACTGGCACCAATTGCAGGACAGAAAATGTGATATACTTAGCACAGTGTAGTTCATGTGATGCGTTTTACATAGGTAAAACTAATAGACAACTGAGGGAACGTATAAGAGAACACATGTATGGTATAAGAATAGGAGATGAGAAAAATGCCTTGGCTAAACACAATAAAATGAGGGGTAGTACACACTCCTTCAGTTTTTTTGTTATGCAAACGGTAACTAAAACTATGAGGGGAGGCGATATTGAGAATTATACACTTGAACAGGAGTCTAAATGGATTATAAGATGTAGGTCAGACCATTTTCCTGGTTTAAATGATAAAGTGGGTATACAACCTTTTTTGAAAAAAAGGTTAAAGCACTGAGATACCTTAGTTAATACATGATGAGACATAGGTATTATGCTATTAGATTTTGGACATTAGTATAATAATAGACTTAGAGGGAATTTTCTGAAAGAAAATGAAATCAAAGAACTGAGACATTATAGTTAATAAAGGATGGGTTTTCAGAGTAGCATTAGACTAAACTGTGAACAGTTTATTCTTAACATGAAAAACCCTTTATTATTTTATTACTGTTTTAATGTGAAATATGAACATCTTGGTATTACAGAGGTTAGTATATACAAAGAATTCAAGATTAAGTTCATATCCACTTAATTCCTTTCAGTAGGTTATAGGTTTATTTATTGTAGGTTTTAAAATAATTCAATGAAATGAATATGGAAAAGTATGTATCACCATCTACTGGCATGAAAATGAACTACCAGTAATAACAATGACTTTAAGAATAGTGGTTTTTATTGTTTTTAAAAAGCATGTAGGTTAAACATGAAAACTCATGATTTATGAAGTCAGGTTTATTGTCCGATAGTAATTCTTGATGAGTGTTTTTAGTTTTTAAAGTATTTTTAACTTAATAAAATGTATTAGTTTAATAATGCAAATAGATTTATGTAATTGAATTGAGTAATTAGTGTTAATTTACTTAAGTACTAAAGGTATATAAAGGCTGTGCTTTTTGTAGTCATATGTACAGTCTGAGGAAGCCCTTTTCAGGGTGAAAGCGCTTACTGATATGAATAAAGAACGTTCCCTTTTATACTGAAAGCTGGAGCTATTGTTTTTATTCTACAAGTTGGATGTCCTGAGAGGTTGATTGCCAAGCTGAAACTGAAGCAGCGTTTTGTTTCCAGAATTGCTAGAAACCTGGCATTGGTGTTTAGTAATTTTCTTTTGAACCGGACTGGTCAAACCTTATATACGAACTGAATTAGAGTGTGACTGTCGGCTCAGACAGTCAGCGGAGGTTGGTTTTGAATTTGCTCTCTTAGTGGAACGCTTACGCTGTTTATTGTAGAATATCTGCTGTAAAAACATATCTTCCTTGATCTTGACAAATGTATGCCATCCTATCTCAACACTTGTGCCCAAAAATAGGCTTGGATGCTCCATTTTTAAAAATAGGACATTTTTCCATGTAGGCATTTATCCAAAATCTTTTCTTTCACAGTAACCTGACAGGCCTTTCTATAGGTGATGTGAATAGGTCCCAACACCAGTACAAGCTGTACTATTTAAGAGGGCTGTTAATTCCCTACTAACAGTCAGAATCCTTGCGGATGGCATTTGTACCAACATGAATAAAAACTGATCCATACTTTAAGGCATTCCAAGGCTCGTCTCTGATCTATTTTTGTCCTGGCAAGCATAACACTGGTCATCTTCTCTACAAATATAAATATCAGTTTCTCAAATCTCCAATTACAAGAATCTTTGCTCGCCATTTCTAAAGAATCTTCAGCTTCTGATACAGTAATATTTTTTCTAGCAATTGTTACGAAGGATAGATAATAATTAGTCCCACTGTTTTTTTTGTGTATTGAATTTTCATCCAGCTGGTATTGTAAATCCACAGCTTGATCCATGTAGTCATCTCTCTTACTGTAATGTTCAATCCTTCCGCATTCAGTTTTGATTTTTCTCTATCTGCCCCTTGCCTCTTTTTCTACTTTTGTAAAAATGATGCCTTTCTGTAGACTGAAGGTTTTCTGATAGAAAAATATGATCATTCTCTAACTTGCATAACTAAGCAGTGTCCTTTTTAGTGTGTTTTTTTCTTTACAATCACTAATCACTTTCTTTTCCTTATTTGTTGTGAACTTTTTTTTTCATTCCTAATGAAAGAAACCAGATCATCAGATTGCTGAATACTTGCATCCAGAATTCCAAAGTTGTCAGGGGCATCATCTTGTTTCATAGTGGTTGAATTATCTTTGCAGACAACAGATGCATAATTTCCTAAATGTGTTCTATTTGTTCTTTGCCTAACATTGTTTCACCAGTCCAGTCATTTAATATATGAAAGTTCTCCAAGTCTGCTCAGTATCACTCAGTCTCACTTTTAACAGTAAAGATCAATAAATCCATAAACCAAGGTAGAATTGTTTAGATATGCTCAGGATTTTCCTTGCTGCAGTCTGATTTTATAGCTGTCCTCTACCCCTTGGGGTAGAGCTCGCCTGTCAAAAAACCTGTCACTTTCTCCAACAGTGAAATTTAAAGGTAAAACATACAGTGAAGACAAAATATAAATGCAAGTAAAACTTTCTTCCAGTCAGCTCCAAGGTAAATCACAAGTCAAGATAGGATTCTATGATTTTATATTGGGTTGAAACGGCTGGTCATAAACTGACCTCCATATCGATAGCTTTGTAATCTCCTATGATCCTATGCAGTGAGAGTGGGCGTGAATGCCTGATGGTGCTTTGAACCACAGTACAGAAGCTGAAGGGGATTCATCTCATACCATGCATGTGCAAGTATGTAGCTTTTCAGAAAGGTTACCTTTTGGCTGAGTAGAGGAGTTGGGCAGCATCTGGTGGAGTAAAAGCTAATGGGAACCTGTGTGCTAGCAAAGTCTGAAGGTAGAAACAGTGCTAATCATGTATCTTGTGATGCTTCTAAGACTATTCAGAGATCTTGTGCTATTTTCAGTACTTTGTCATGTGCATGAATTATTGATTCTGTCATGGACCAGCTTGATCCAGCAGATAAGTACAGGTAGAATGACATGTATCAATAATTAGGAAGGTGGGCAAATCCATCTTTCAGAAGCAGACTGGTTTATCCCAGCAGTGGTTGATTGTGCCTCAAGATACCTGATTTTGTGCAAGCAGACCTTATCCTTAAGACTGACTTTTTAATTTGCCTTGTTTGTACTTTTCTTGATAGGCAGCTCTGTGATGTTTGTGTTTCACTGTTGCAGTCATTACATTTGGGGTAATCTGCTGGCAGGTTGCCCTCAGTCGGCCTGATTAACCAAGTCTTGGGTCCTGTGTCGGTTGCTGTCCCTTCCATGACATCAGGTTGTAAAGAGTATAAAACATGCATCCAATGCCATTACATCAGTCTTTCTAGCGGTGCCCGAAGCAGTTCGCAAGTGCCGCTTGGCCTACTCCTGAAATTTTCATTTTCGAGTTTGAGTTTCAGAACTGAAGTCTTCATCTTAAAGCTAGTTCCCCATTGGGGAAACTTTTTCTTGCTCCTTACCGATGTCAGTAAAAGTTAATTGCTTTACTTGTGGAAAGCAAATGCCTCAAAGATTTTCATTTGTACTGTATTCCTTGCTTAGGCCCTGACCACAACGTATCTTGCTGTCGGTTTTGTGCTTTATTTAATCAGCGCACTATACGTCATCAGTACATTTTTGCCTCTAAATATTTCGGTTCTCTGTTTATCTAGAAATTTCATCCGTTAGCCATCCGACTACCGGGATTCCGAAAAAAATGCAAAGATAAAGACGGAAGACAGGCCGCCGAGGTCCAAAACTGCTGATTACTTTTCTCCTAAGCCAGTCAGTTCGCCAGTACTCAGTGAGGCACTTCCGCAGCCCCTGATACCCGCTACTTCTGATAAGCAAGTTTCTACTGAGACCCATTCGGAGTCCTGTTTGCTGCGAGAGGCTTCACCTACGGAACCCGTGGATGTCGCTCTTGGATGGGTCTGGAGCCGCTGTACAGGCACCAGCTTCTGAGGGTGTATTCAGGCCTACAGACTTGCATATTAAATAGTCTAGGCCTTCATTACTAAGGCCTAAATCTCGATCTTTGTCTAACAAACCGATGCCCAGGCCACATGTTCAGGCCCCATGCCTAAAAAAAACAAATGATCAAAATGGCTGAAGATCTAATTACTCTAATCAGGGGTAGTCATCCCCCTCTCTGAGGCCTAGGGCTGAGCTTGATTATGAATCTTCTGATCAGGTTTCTGTCTGTTCGGGCTCGTTTAATGACCTGGATTTGTCCATACCTACTTATGAGGATTCTGATGCAGAGGATTCCATTCCCTCTGCTTTCCCTCCTGAGGATTTTTCTTTTGGGGAAACTTTACATACCTTAAGGGAGCATTTCCACTGGGAAAGTCAAGAATTTTCTGATTCAAAAATGAGGCTTAGAGATTTCCTTCTACCTCAGCATAGGCCCTTGGCTATACCTTCTGTACTAGAAATTGATGTGTTTTCAGAATCCAGCATAGCCCCTGATTTCCTGCCTCCGGCTCCTAGTAAACCTGACTGATACTACAGGGTTCTTAGTCCAAGATCCTTTTCAAAAATCCTGTTGCAGATCCAGAAACAGTTTCTCAGGGGCCCAAGGGCATTAAAGCTTCTACTGCTAAAAATCCTACCCCTTCTGATAGAGACTCCAGAGTGCTGGATAGATGGGGTAAGAAGGTTTATATTTCTGCAACCTTGGCAATCTGGACTTTAAGCTGCCAATTTCATATGTTAAAATATCAACAGCATATTATTGGACTGCGTAAACAGAAAATTGATGATTCCTGACTGTGGAAAAAAGATTAACAGGATTTATTGCATTCTGCTGAACAAGTTGGAAAGCATACTTTGCAATGTGGTTTTGATTCTTTAGAGGCCTCCTGCAGGGCTGCTGTTACTGGGTTTGTGCTTGGAAGGCATGTTTGGCTTAAGGATTAATCTTTGCCTGATCATGTTAAATAAAATTGTTGGATGCTCCTTTAAATCAGGACAGTCTGGCAGTAAGGCTGAAGAAGTTCTAAAAAAGATGGAAGATTAACTGTTTGCATAGATTTAGCTAAGATTTCTTACAAGTGCAACCTCCAAGATTTAGTAGGCACTGGCCTACTAAGAGTTGGTCCTTCCAGCTCCTTCCAGATCCACTCAAGCCAAACCTAGATGCACCAAAAGCACCCGGTTTCACTCCCAGGGGACTCTCAGAACTAAGCCGTGGGGGGGCCTCCACTTCCAAATCTGGAAATAACAAGACTCCCCCCTGTGGTAAACAGTCTCAATGACTTCCTTTTAAAATTACCAAGCACTTACCTTTTAGCCGCCCCTTTGGGGGGAAAGATTGCTCTTCATGCAAAGAATTGGCAACTCATAACCCAGATAGTGTCCCAGGGATAGATTAATTTCCACACGTTGCCAACACCAAATGGGTAGTCAGACCTGCCCCCAAATCAGTGAGCAGAAGCTCAAAAACAAGTACTTTCCCCCTCAAACGTGGGGGCTATTCAACCAGTACCAGAAGAGAAAGAGACCAGGTTTCTATTCCAGGCTTTTTCTGGATCCAGAAAAGACAAATCATGGCGTCCAATTCTGGACCTGTCTACTCCACACCTTTCTGGACATTCCAAAATTCAATATGCTGGTTCTTCAGTTACTTCCTATGCTAGGCAGATTCCTGGTTGGCAACTCTAGATTCAAAAAGCATACCCGCACATCCCAATCTGGGAATCTTGCAGAAGTTACCTACGCTTCAAAGCAGGCTACTTGCATTATCAGTTCTCTACACTGCCCTTTGGCTTGTCTACTGTACCCAGGGTATTCACAAAGTGCCTGGCTCCAGTTACTGCGTTTTGCAGGCAAAGAAATATTCAAATATATCCATACCTGGACGATTGTCTAATTCAGGCAGAAAACCAGGGCATACTCTAAATCATCTGTCGTTTGTAAAAAGGGTTCTAACTTGTCTGGGGTACAACCGTAAACAGAAGTCACAACTGGTACCCTCAACAGATTACATTCGTGTGTGCAAGCTTGAATACAACTGCCCAGATGGCTTTCCTCACGCCAGAGAAGCAAATTAATTTGGTAGCTTCAAACAAGTGGCCACAAAAACCCTACTATCTGCAAGACAAATACTGCAAGCCTTGGGGTTCATGGCCTCCTGCATTCTTCTAATTCCATATGCAAGACTGCATATGAGGAAACTACAGTGGTACTTAAAGTCTATGGAGTCAACATTGTCACAGCCTGGAAACAATGATTCCTATCGTACCTTGCCTATGCCTGGAATTTCTATGGTGGGCAGAGGCCTGCCACCAAAACAAGGGACTGCCATTCACACTACCCCCTGCCACCCAAACCCTAACTACGGATGCATCAGACTATGCATGGGGGGGGCTCATCTGGCAAGGAAGTGCATTCAGGGCAAATGGAACCCAAATCAAATGCACCTACATATCCATCAAAAAGAAATGTTAGCTGTACAGAATTCTGTGACTGCCTTCAAGGACTACATTCTTCCAGGACAACTAATGGTAAAGACTGACAACATCACTGTTGAGTGGTACATAAACAAGCAGGGGGGTACACATTCTTACCCCCTCTGCAGACTAGCCATGGCATTGTGGAACAGCCTTGAGCTAACAAGTGCACCTACAAGCTCAATTCCTGCCAGGAAAATTGAATACACTGGCAGATGGACTAAGCAGAAATCTCATGGACCCACACGAGTGGAAACTGGAACCATGGATTTTCAACATGTTGACAAGCAAATGGGGGAGCCCAGACATAGATCTGTTTGCCAAACTACCAGTTGGACAAGTTTTGCACAAGGACTCCCCACAAAGAAACCTGGAAAATGGATGCTCTGTCCTTCAGCTGGAAAAACCTATCTGTCTACGCCTTTCCCCCTCTACCTCTGCTCTCCAAAGTTCTGCTAAAAGTCAAACAGGACAAACCAAGAATGATTTTTATTGCTCCAGACTGGCCTCGCCAACATTGGTACCCACTCCTGCGCAGTGTTTCACAAATATCTCCATGGCACCTGCCTCAGACCCCTCTCTTGCTGTCTCAGCAGGAGAACCAAATTCTGCACCCTCAGCTTCCAACATTGAACCTTGCAGCCTGGCTAATCACTTAAATTCACCCTTATCCCTCAAACCTGTGATGTCATCTTGGAGGTGAGAAGGCCTAGTTCTAGGAAATCTTATGCTGACAAATAAAAAAGATTCAGTGCCTGGAACCAAATCTTTAGGGATGAGCACAGAAGCACCCAATTTACCTCAGATTTTGCAGTATTTAACTGAGATGCTTCACAAGGCCTGTCTCTTTCCTCTATTAAAGTCCATGTTTCAGCTATTTCGGCTCACTAACAGAACCACCCCTCTTCTTTCATCCCCTACTCAAGCAGTATCTCGAGGGGCAAAACGTAAGACCACCCAAGAGAGCTCCTACCCCTGCCTGGGACCTTAACTTTGTTTTGGAGAAGCTCACTCTGCCTCCTTCTGAGCCAGCTGCTATTGCAGACTTAAAATTTCTTTCTTGGAAAACAGCCTTCCTTTTAGCCATCACTTCAGCTAGAAGGATATCTGAATTACAGGTCCTTATGGCAGTGGAGCCTTTCATCATCTTTCATGCGGACAGGGCATCTATGAGAACTAATCCATCCTTCATGCCCAAGGTGGTTTCCAGTGTGACTCTTAAACAGTCCATTTGCCAACCTTCTTTCCCAATCCACAGAACAAAGGGGAACTGATTCTGCATTCCTTGGATGTGCACAGACAACTTAAATTCTACTTGGACAGGACTAAATCTCTAAAAATCTGAACAATTGCTGGTAGCATTTGCTGCAGGGTCAGAGGGGAAGGCTATTTCAAAACCATTTCTAAATGGATAAGCCATTGCATTCATTTCTGCTGTAAGCACCATGGAAAATCTATCCCCCAGGGGATCAGATTTCACTCCACCAGGGCTGCATGTACTTCTGCAGCCTTTCTAAGAGGTGTTCCTACCAGGGATATTCTCTAGAAGCTGCTACCTGGAGTTCTGTACATACTTTCACCAAGCATCATTTACCAGTTTTCTCTAAATCCAGAGCTGGCTTTGCCACTGCTGTCTTGCATGGCCTTGTAGCTGGTCCTAATGCTGTATAAACTCCTCCTCCCAACCTTAGCTTTGGGAATCTACCTAAATGTTAATGACTGCAACAGTGAAACACGAAGAGCATAGTACAGTTGTGTACACTTAACATAAATGTAGATGTTAGAGTGTATTCACTGTTGCAGTCCTGGTTACCATCAATCCAGCCCCCTAACTTCTGGCTATACCTCTACTTTCCTTTACTATGCTTAAAAGCCTTTTTAGTGTATTTGCTTTTTTTTGGCGGTATACCTGTGTTTTTATTTGTTCCCTATTGGGGGACACCTGACATCTGGGGCAAGAAAAACTGATGAAATGGCGTCTGCATGTTTTATACACCTGACGTCCTGGAAGAAGGAAAAGTATAAAAATACTGGTTTATTGTATTGCAAATACAAGAAGTAAAAGTAACTAATGGTAATATAAACAACCGTTATTTGTTTATATTATAATTTTACTTGTATTTGCAATACAATAAACCAATGTTTTTATACTTTTCCTACGTGCTGGAGACTCTGTGCTTTTGGTCAACGTTTGTGATTTTAAGTTTGCTTGGATTCGTTGGTACTGGAAGAAGGGACAGCAACCGGCGCAGACCCAAGACTTTGTTACTCAGGCCGACTGAGGGCAACCTGCAAGCAGATTACCCAAATGTAATGATTGCAACAGTCTATACTCTTAACATCTACATTTATGGTAAGTGTACACAACTGTACTGTACTTAGTGTTTCACTTAGTCCTCACATTTGGGTTATCCCTGCCAGGGTAGCCCTCGGCCGGCCCGAATACCAGAGACTTGGTATTTCTGCGTCGGTTGCCGTCGCTTGATGACTGACGTCAGATCATCAGTAGTATAAGTATAAGGCAGCCAACACCAATAAATCAGTCTCTTGCCGTGGAGCCTGAAGCAGAAGCGGTTCGCACGAGTGCCGGTCGGCCGCTACCTGAGTTTTCATCTGCCGAAAAGTCTTCTAAAGCCAAGAAGCCTGCTGGGGACATTTTTTTTTTCTTGCACTAACCGATGTCAGTTAATTGTCTCACCTGTGCAAAACATACCAAACAGACATCCACTGTTACTGTCACTTGTTTAGGGCCAGACCATGGCGTCCGGTGTCTCTTCTGTGCTTTGTTCAACACCTGAACTGTCCTTCAGGCCCATATTGTAGCCAGATATTTTTGCTTAGTCTAATTCCAATATGGCTTCAGTAAGCCATCCGGTAGATGATCTGAAAAAAGACACTGCACAGGTCCAAACCTATGGACTGCGCTTCTGTTAAGCTAGTAGTCAGTTCCCCGGTGCTCAGTGAGGTGCTTTCGCAGCCCCTGATGCCTGCTTCTGTTGACTTGCAAGCTGCTACAGAGACCCTTTCAGAGTCTGGTATGCCGCAAAACTCTTCGACTAATGATCCTGTGGTTGTCTCACCCTTGGATGGGTTTGGAGCCATTGAGCAGGCACTGGCTTCCGAGGAAGGCCTTCGCACTACTGAATCTCGAGACAAACCGACATCTTTCACTACTACAGTTTCTCAACTGCAGAGTTTCTTTAGCCCAGGGTATGAACCACACCCAAGAAACCAATCTGGTGCCTGCTACCTTGCCTCAGTCACAAATGCTTAAATTGGCAGAAGACCTTATGCTGATTAGGAGAAGCCAAGTTATCCCCTCCAAAAGGAAAAGATCTGTCCCCTGTTTTGTCTGAACAAGACTCTGGTGGATCTGATTCATCTGAATATGAAGACATGCAACCCCTCTCCACTTCAGAGGACTCTGCAGGTGATTCCATTCCTTCAGCCTCTCCCCCAGAGGATTTTTCCTTTGGGGAAAAAATGGCTTTTCTGCTTGGACAGAATCTAAAGATTTACAAGAGTTAATGCATTCTGCAAATCAAGTAACTAAATGTACCTTGCACTGTGGTTTTGATGCCCTAGAAGCTTCTTGCAGGGCAGCAGTCACTGGATCTGTCATCAGAAGGCCTGCATGGCTTAAGGAACAGCCCCTGCCAGACCATGTCAAATCTTAACTGTTGGATGCCCCCTTACACAAATAACTTATTTGGCACTAAGGCAGAAGAGGTCTTAAAGATGGAAGAAAAAGCAAAATCTATGCAAACAGTTAAGGATTTCTTGCAGGTCCAGCCCCCTAGGTTCAGCTGGCAATGTCCCTCCAAACATTGGTCCTTTCCTGCTCCCAGTAAACCGGCCCAGCCTAGGCCCCATGGAAGCAGACCCCCCCCCCCCCCAGACGGGAGCCCCAGGGAATGCAGAGATCTAAGCAGTGGACTACCTCCACTTCAAAACCAGGGAGTTCTAAGACACCTCCCTATGGTAACTCACAATGACTCTCCTCTTCCACCCCCTCCCTCTGCCCACCTTCACTTACCCCTTGGAGGAAAACTTTCACTCAAGCACCTGGGCCACCATTACGAAGGACCACTGGGGTGTTCGTGTTTCACTGTTGCAGTCATCACATTTGGCTTATCCTGCCAGGGGTAGCCCTCAGTCGGCCCGAATACCAGAGGCTTAATATTTGTTGCTGTCGCTCCAGAACTAACATCAGGTCATCAGAGGTATAAAAATGGGCAGCCGATGCCATTGCATCAGTCTCTCTTGCCAAGGAGCCTGATTCAGAAGCAGTTCGCACGAGTGCCGGTTGACCACTACCTGAGTTTAGTATCAGAGTTGAAGTCTTAAGGACCCCTTTGGGAATCCTTTTTTCTTGCTCTAACCGATGTCAGAAAAAGTTAAGTTGTCTCGCCTGTGGAAAGGAAATACCACGCTGACTTCCATTTTTGCTGAGTCACCTGGTTAGGCCCAAACCACAATATCCCCCACTCACTTTTGTGCTTTGTTCAACGCCAGAACTTTGGGCCCTTATTGCAGCTAGATCTTTGCACTCAGTCCTCAAATTCCGATGTGGATTTGGTAAGCCTTCTGACTACCGATCTTCCGAAAACACAAGGATAAAGAAAAGACTGCACATGTCCAAAACTGCCGACGCTTCAGTTAAGCTTGTCGCCAGTTCTCGGATCCTCAGTGAAGCATTTTTGCAGCCCCTGATGCCTGCTTTTGTGGATTCACAGAACACTACAGAGACCCTTTCAGAGTTTGGTATGCCACGAGACTGTTTGACTAAGGATCCTACAGATGTCTCTACCTTGGATGGGTCCGGAGTTGCTGAGCAGGCACTGGCTTCCAAGGAAATACTTTGCACTACCGATACTGTACACAGATTTTTTTGTTCCACATCTTCAGTTCTTTCGAAAACAGGTTTTAAGGCCCAAGGTACGAACCATGCCCAAAAAAACGACAACTCAAGCTCCACCACCTGCTTCCTTGCCTCTGTCTCAAATGCTTAAAATGGCAGAAGACCTTATAATGCTTAGGGGAGGCCAGGCTACCTCTTCCAAAAGAGACTCCAGTAGTTTTATCTGAACAGGAGTGCAATGACTCTGATGTATCTGAATATGAAGATATGCAACCTCTGCTTATGAGTATTCTGATGCAGAGGAATCCATTCTTTCAGCGCCTCCACACAAGGACTTTGGGGGAAACCTACATACTTTAAGGGAGCATTTCCAATGGGAATGTCAGGACTGTCCTCAGTCAAAAAAGACTCTGGGAATTCTTAGATCTACCACAGCACAGACCTCTGGCCATTTCTCCTGTTTTGGATGTTGGTGATTTTATGGAATCCAGTCTGACTCTGGACACCCTCCCTCCTGCTCCCAGGAAACCTGACCGGTATTAGTCCTTGACTCTCTCAAATGTCTTTTTAAATTCTGACCCAGAGGTCATCTCCCAAAAACCTAAGGAATCAAAGTGACTTCAGTAAATTCCACCCCCTCTGCTAGGGATTCCCAAGCATTAGATGGGGTAAAAAAGTATACACCTCTGTTACTCTTGCTATTAGACCATTAAATTGTCAGTTCCATATGCTGAAATATGCTGAAATATCAACTGCATACCATGGAACTGAAATCTTTTCCAGCTTGTGCAGAAAATAGTGCGTTTATATTACGCTGTCGAAAATTCAATCTGTCGACAGCATAATCGACATGAAAATGTCAACATCTGGGAAAACGCAAAAAAAACTCCCAAACACAACACACATTGCTCTATGCAGGGGGGCAAGCCCCCCTGCACCCCCCCCACTACTTAAATATACCAACTCAGATTGCACTAAATTGCAGTAAACTGAAATCTCCCCTTAGAGATTTCCATTTACACGCGAGATGACTTTCGCTTTTGTCATTTTGGTGCAGACAATATCCGCTTCAATATTGTTGGCCTTCGACAGGGTGAAGTAGACCCGAGTTAATGCATTCTGCAAGTCAAGTAACTAAGAACACCTTACAGTGGGGTTTTGACACCCTAAAAGCTTCTTGCAGGGCAGCAGTCACTGGTTCTGTACTTAGAAGGCATGCTTGGCTTAATGAACAGACCTTGCCAGACCATGTCAAATCAAAATTATTGGACAAAACTTATTTGGCACCAAGGCAGAAGAAGTCTTAAAAATGGAAGAAAAAGCTAAATCTATGCAAACAGTTAAACTACTTACAGGTACAGCCACCGAGGTTCAGTAGGCACTGCCCCTCCATGCACTTGTCCTTTCCAGCCTCCTCCAGGCCAACTCAGCCCAGACTCTGGGGAAGCAGACCCACCCAACAACAGCCCCAGGGAGTGCAAAGATCTAAACAATGGAGGTGTTAGTGTTTCACTGTTGCAGTCATTACATTTGGGTAATTTGGCAGGTTGCCCTCAGTCGGCCTGTCCTGCGTTGGTTGCTGTCGCCTCTTCCATGATGTCAGGTCGTCAAGGGTATATTACATGCAGAAGACTCCATTTTATTCAGTCTTTCTTGCCGCATGGTGCCTGAAGCAGAAGCAGTTCGCAAGTGCCGGTTGGCCAATTCCTGAAATTTTCAGATTCGAATTTCAGAACTGAAGTCTTCAAACTAAAAAAAAGAAAAACAAAAAGAAAAAAACAAAAAAATATTTGTTTCCCACCTGTGCTAGAATAGTCCTGAATTCAGGTTTTGCTGAATTCTAGACTTCAGTACAAGTTCCTGTATTGCCAATTTCCTTACTTGAATAGGAGGAAGCTTCTCTGTTCACCATTGAGGGTGGGGAGCTTTGAGCAGCCTCTGTCCCTGGAAGAGTGGTCTCAGCCCAGTAACTAGTTTGTTGGCCATTTTGGGCTATTTCCTAGCTCTTTCAAGTCCCCTGCTTTAAAACTCGCTTTAGCGAGGCTTTGTGCGATTTTGCGCTTAGTGCCGTATCAGGCAGTGCCGCTTAAACGAGTTTAAACTATTTCTGGCTGCACAGAGTCTGCTCTTCACTTTACTTTCACTTTTTCCTTTGGAACTGCTCTAAATCTCAAAATAAGCACTCTATTCTCTTTCTATAAGCCCGGCACTTGCTCATACAAGTAATCTTACAGGTAAACACTAATAAACTTAAGCACTACACCCTTTTATACTCAAAGTACTTGCTCCCTATTGGTCCTTTCTGATCAGTCAATAAGTAGTTCTATACTTTTCAGGCATGTTCAAAGGCCAGTTTCGGGTCTACTCCCCAGTCCAACTGGTGAATCTGGGAATCTTGAGGCAATGTTACAACTGCCTTATGTACACAGACCACCCTCTCCTCCTTCCAGCAAGCTCAAACATATGTGAGATGCAACTATATAGCCAAACTGGAGGCTGAGCGCTCTCAACCCAGTACTGGCACAGCCGGTCAGGAGGAAAAGGTAACCACACACCACAAATCCAGTCTCATAGACCCATCACATCAGCAAACCAAACACACAAACGCACAAAAACGTACTTGGAGGCTCTAAACAAAAATCTGCCTAAGCAGCAGAGACCTCCAAAGCAGACATCCAAGCAACCCCCACCATGCAACAATACCCATATAGCACACAACTGTGTGCCACAGTCCCAGCCCTTAAGGCTAAACACACCGAACACGCTTGTAATAGGTGACTCTATTGTCAGACCACTGATGTCCACTAACCAGACTGAATAAGAAGGTCACTAAGTTGCCTGTCAGATGCCAGGATCCACCACATAACACATGCACCCAGGTCACTCCAAAGCAAGTACAAATATGACTCCATTGTCCATGCTGGTGTGAATGACCAGAGATGTACCTCCCTGTCCTACATGAAAAGGGACAGAGGAGCTCTCTGATCATGTAGCCCAGGCTGGTATGACCCTGACCTTGAGTAGCATCTTGCCCTTACCAAGAATGATGCCACAGTATAAAGACAAAATGATCAATTTTAACAATTGGCTAAAGTATTTGGTGTCATTCAAAGGGGATCCAGTGTCTGTCAGCCTGGGATGACATGCTCGACAAGCCACGTTGCTTCGCAAGGGATGGCTTGCACCTGTCATCCCGGGTTTTCAAATACTGGCAAAGGCTCTTGCCTCCCCCATAGTGCCTTTTTTAGGCAAGGCTCAAAAGACAAACCCACCTCCATAGACAACACAAAACTAAGGGTAATGCTGCTCAACGCCAGAAGTCTAAACCTCAAGATGCACGCACTCGAGACTCTCCTCGGTATGGAGAATATCTATCTGTGCAGTAACAGAAACCTGGCTCAAGGCTCCCGAAATCACCCCAGCATTACCAGCTTATACTTCATACCATGCTTTTCAGCCCCAAAACTGTCTGAACCACAAGGAGGGGGAGTATCCATATACATCAGATAGCCACACCTCCAGGTTAGTGGCACTGCACTAAGAATCTGAGACCATCCATGTGCAACTAACAGTGGGGAAAAACTGCCTTTCAGTTTGTAGCCTGCTACAGACCACCCTACCTAACACAGGAACCCCACTCTGCTTTCCTGAGAACACTAGAAAATATGAAGGTCTCTCCAAGCACCATTATATTGGGTGACCAACTACCCAAACATTGATTGGGAAAACTACTCTAGCTGAAACACCCTCGCCAAATGGTTCCTACAGTTTATAAACTCAAATGCTACGGAACAACTGGTCACCACTCCCACAAGAGGGGAGATCATATTGGACCTGGTAATCACCAACATGGGGTCTCTATGTTCCACACCAGAGGTATATACCCCTCATTGGTAAGATCACACTATAAATTAATCTCACTGGGCATCCATATCCCGTCCCCTCCCCCAACCAAGGAAACCACGGTGAAGAAAGTCTCAAGCAAACTTCACACTTCTCAAAACCGAGGTGGAATCTTTCAAAGGCCCATGGCCAGTGGAAACAACGGCCCAAAATGCAGAATCCTTTACAAAAGCATTCTATGGACACATACAGGAATGCATGGAGCATGCTATCCCAAATAAAATCAAGACTCACTCCTCCAAAGGCAGGAGACCTGTCTGGTGGACCCCGGCCATAAATGAGCTATATAACAGGAGGAAGCTACTACATGATGGAGCAAAATCCCAAAAAGGAAGGAGTCTCTGATCAGTAGTAGCAAGAAACTAATCATCTAAGGCAAACTTCGAAAGAAAAATTGCACAAGACACTAAGGATAATCACAATACCTTCTTTAGTTATGCCAGGAACCTGGGAGGCAACTCCCAGATGTGCTCTGAGTTAGTGAAAAATGACAAAATGCACTGAACCCACAGACATTGCCAACATCCTGGCAGAAAGGTTCAGTGCAACCCCCCCTTCCCCTCAAAAAGAGCAAATGTCTGTCCCAACAGAATGTAGCCTCCCTGTGATCAGATGCACAGGTGAAAGCTGCCCTCTCCAAAGCAAGAAACACAGCATCAGTGGGACCAGACTGTTTCCCAGGCTGTGTCTTACATGAGCTCCAAGAACTAAAGCCTCACTTAGACACTGTTCAATCTCAGCCTTACTACAGGATATGTATCAAAGGAATGGCATACAGCAGCAGTGATCCCACTCCACAAAGGTGGTGCCACAACGGACCCCGGAAACTATCGCCATATAAGCCTGATCAGCCTGGTCTGCAAGGCTATGGAGCGCATCATCATGAAAATCATAAACAAGGACATTGGGAACCTCCAGACACTGAATCCTACCCAATTCGGCTTTAAGGGCAGATCTTGCCTCTTGAACCTGGTTGACTACTTTGAAACTGTTACCAAAGCCATAGATGAAGGGAAGGTTGTAGACGCAGCCTACCTGGACTTTGCAAAAGCCTTTGACACAATACCCCACTCGGGCATCATAAATAAGCTCACCAGCTTAAATATCAACCCCTATGTCACAAGATGGGTTGCAAACTGACTTGGGGATAGAACCCACATGGTCAGAATTGCAGGTGCCATGTCACTCTAAACCAGTTACAAGTGGCGTCCCACAAGGCTCAGTCCTGGGACCTCATTTGGTATATATTTCTCAGAGTTATAGGCTAACACGGGTGGATTAAGGCTGACAAAGTTCGCAGACTACTGCAAACTGGGTGCCATAATAGACACTCCGGCTGACACGAGCATCCTCCAAAAGGGTCTCAGACAGATAACTGGTGCCAGAGCCATGGCCTAAAGCTAAATGCCAAAAAGTGCATTGTCATCCCCTTTGGGGAAAAAAAGTGCCCACAAATTACCACATAGCTGGTAATCCATTAAGTACGGAAGTAATTAGGGACCTGGGGACCCAAGTAGATGGTAATCTCTCCTTTGACAATCAAGTTGCCAAAGTATTTAGAAAGACTTTTTATATAGCCCACCTTATGAAAGGGTTCGCATCTAGATCGAGAGGTCATTGTCCCCCTCTACTCATCACTTATCAGACCCATAATTGAATACAATGCCCCATTTCGGACGTACCTTACCCCGACACCTGTAGCAACTGGAAAGACCCCAAAAGTACCACACCAAGAGGATCAAGGGACTCAGAGATGCCCTATGCACTTTGGCTAAAGAAACTCAAGCTCTACTCAGTTGCGTACTGCCTACTCAGAGACTATCTGTGTCTGACGTATAAAGCCATGCCCAACTCAGAATTAATGGACATGCTGTTCCTCAAATCCAAATCCCTTAGAGCTACACGCTCCAGGGACTTGAACCTCAGCACAGAAATAAACAGGACATGCTGGAGGGACAGATTCATATCCCAGAGGCTCCTCTCACTCTGGAATAAAATCCCAATCCATATTAGGCAGAGCCCCTCACTGACCCAATTCAAGAGAAATCTTGAGTGGATGGGAGACCGCAAGTTTACCCCTGGGATCTCTTCTGTGTCCTTGCTAGACAGAGGTACAGTAAACTAACCTTTTAATATAGCTATCATGTCCTTCAAGGATGCATCTGCAGTCCTTACAAATGGGTTGTCCTGTCGTCAGGCAGCCCTTCGGTCGGCCGGATTCCAAAGTCTGGGTCTGGCTTCGGCTGGTGTCGCACTCACCCGTCATCTCTGCTGGTCTTGGTATAAAGGCATCAGCCGACGCCATTTTCCTCAGTCTTTCTTGAAGCAGAAGCTGTTCGCAAGTGCCGGTCGGTCAGAACCAGAGATTCCTACCGAATAGGTTCATAGGTTTATACTAGGCTATCTGCCCTAAGGCATTTATAAGCCTAGCCCAAATTATTGTGGCTTACGCCACCTTATATGAAAAAATACTGTGCCCATTAGTTTGTTGTGCCTCTGTCCAGCAGTGACACAGAGATGATTCTAAACCTACGATCTCCCATCCACAGGTCTAGATTTCTCTTGAACAGAGTCAGCGAGGTGCTCTGCCTCACATGGACCGGGATTTTATTCCACAGCATAGGGAGTCTCTGAGTGATAAATCTATCCCTCCAGCACGTCCTATTTATATCCGTAAGGTTTAAGTCGCTTGCTCTAGTGGTTTTGGTGGATTTGGATTTTTTGAGGTGGAGCATGTCCATTAATTCCGGGTTGGACATGGCCTTGTATGTCAGGCACATGTCACCTCTGAGCAGACGGTATGCGACTGAATAGAGCTGCAGTTTCTTCAATCTGGCAGCATATGACAAATTTTGGAGTCCCTTTATCCTTTTGGTGAGGAACTTTTGGGGTCTCTCCAATTGCTGCAGATGTCGGGTGAGATACATCCCGAATGGGGCATTGTACTCTATCATTGGTCTGATAAGTGAAGAGTACAGGGGAACAATGACCTCACTAGATCTGGATGTGAATCCCTTCATGATCAGGTGGGCAATGTAGAAGGTCTTTCTAACCACTTTAGCAATGTGAGTGTCAAAAGAAAGGCCACTGTCAACCTGGGTCCCCAGGTCCCTGATAACCTCTTCTGTGCTTAGTGGATTGCCACCTATATGGTAGCTTGGGGTTACCTTGTTTTTCCTGAAGGGTATGACTATACAGTTTTTAACTTCAGGCCATGGCTCTGGCACCAGCTATCTGTTTCCATGAGTCCCTTCTGAAGGATATCCGTGTCCGATGCACTTTCCACTATGGCGCCCAGTTTGCAATCGTCTGCAAACTTTGTCAGCCAAAGTCCTCCCATGTTGGCCTGTACTTCTGAGAAGTAGATGCCAAACAATAGGGGGCCAAGGACCGAGCCCTGTGGAACACCACTTGTGACCGGCTTGGAGTCTGACACAGCGCCAGCAGCTCTAACCCTGTGGGTTCTGTCCTTAAGCCAGTTTGCAACCCATCTTGTGACATATGGGTTTACATTTAAGCTGGTAAGTTTTTCTACAATACCTATTGTGTCGAAAGCCTTTGCAAGGTCAAGGTAGGCTGTATGGACTGCCTTTCCCTCATCAATGGCCTTGTCGACTGTTT
Source organism: Protopterus annectens (assembly GCF_019279795.1). Classification (NCBI taxonomy): domain Eukaryota; kingdom Metazoa; phylum Chordata; order Ceratodontiformes; family Protopteridae; genus Protopterus; species Protopterus annectens. Next base: position 379,233,063 of record NC_056741.1, read on the forward strand.
CGAAGAAGTCGACCAAGTTCAAAAGGCATGATCTTCCCTTGACAAAGCCAAACTGGGTCGGGTCCAATGTCTGCAAGTCCCCTATATCTTTGTTTATGAGCTCCATTATGATCCTCTCCATAGCTTTGCAGACTAGACTTGTTAAGCTTATGGGGTAATTACCAGGGTCGTAGAGGCGCCTTTGTGGAGTGGGACCACAGTTGCCGACGCCACTCCTTGGGCACGTATCCTGTGGTAAGGCTGAGATTAAACAGCTGCCTTATGTGCGGGTTTAATTCCTCATTTAGCAGCACACAGCCGGGGACACCATCCGGTCCCATTGATGCTGTGTTTTTAGCTTTAGAGCAGCTTTCACCATTTGAGATGTCCGGGAGGCTACACTCGGCTGGGATAGTTATCTCTCCTTTAGGGGGAGGGGGTGAAGTTTGCACTGAACCTGTCTGCCAGTATGTTGGCAATGTCTGTGGGTTCAGTGATTTTTGTATCATTTTGGACTAATTCTGAGCATATCTGGGAGTTTCCACCCAGGTTCCTAACATAGCTGAAAAGGCCTTATGATTGTCCTTTGAATCCATGGCAATTTTCTCTCAAAATTGGCCTTAGTTGATTTTGAGTGCTCATATTTTTACTAATAATGATCAGGGGTGACTTTATGGATTTTGTTCTATCATGTAATAGCTTTCTCCTCTTATTGTAAAGTTTGTTAATGGCTGGGGTCCACCAGACTGGACGCTTGCCCTTTGTGGAAAGAGTCTTGGTTTTATTTGGGATTGCCTGATCCATGCAGTCCTGGAGGTGTTCATAGAAGGCATTTGTAAGGGCTTCGAGCTTGGGTTGTGGTTTCCTCTGGCTCAGGGGCCTTGAAGGATACCACACCAGTCTTGAGTAGTGTGAAGTTTGCTTTAGAGAAGTTCTTCACTATGGTCTTTTTGCTTGGGGTGGGGGATGTGGATTTCCAGTGAGATTAGTTTATGATCAGATCTCACCAATGAGGGATATACTTCGGTGTGGAGCATTTTGTCCCATGTTTGTGACAATGAGATCTAGTATATTTTCTCCTCAACAGTGACTAGCTGTTCCATGGCATTTGAATTTATGAACTCCAGGAACCGTTGGGCTAGAAAGTTAGGGCTTGAGTAATGTTCCCAGTCTATATTAGGGTAGTTGAAGTCACCCAATATGATGGTGTTTGGAGATACATTTATACCCTCCAGTGTCTTCAGGAAGGCTGCGTGGGGTTCCTGAGTTTGAGAGGGTGGCCTGTAGCATGCTACAATTTGTAGAGCAGTTTTGCCTATGGTTAGTTGCACCTGGATGGTTTCACCAACCTGGAGGTGTGAGTATCCTTTATGAATATGGATACACCCTCCTTTTGTGGTGTGGTCCGGTTTTGGGGCCGAACGCATGATATGAGGTAAAACCTAATAGTGCCGGGTGCTCTCAGGAGCCTTGAACCAGGTTTCAGTTACAGCACAGACATCGATGTTCTCCATACTGAGAAGGGCATTTTGAGATTTAGACTTATGGCATTGAGCAGCATTACCCTCAGTTTCTTCCCATTTTTGTTTTCTAGGGTGGTAGGTTTAGAATTTGAGCCTTGCCTAAAAAGGCACTATGGGGGTGGCAAGAGCCTTAGCCAATATCTGGAATCCCAGGGTGACAGGTGCAGTGGCTCGTCAAGCATGTCATCCCAGGCAGACAGACACTGGATCCCCTTTGAATGACACCAGACATTAAGCCAATTGTTAAAGCTGATCATCTTGTCTCTATATTGTGGCATCATTCTTGGTGAAGGAAGGATACTGCTCAGGATTAGGGTCATACCTGCCTGGGCTACATAATCAGAGAGCTCCTCTATGTCTCTTTTCATGTAGTCCAAGGAGGTACGTCTCAGGTTGTTCACACCAGCATGGACAATGACTGTCATATTTGTACTTGCCGTGGAGTGACCCGAGTGCTTGTGTTATGGCTTACTGTGACCCTCTCCTTGTTCAGCCTGGTGAGTGGGACGTCAGTGTGTCTGACTATGGAGTCACCTATGACAAGTATGTTTGGTGTTGTATTTGGCCTTAAGGGCTGTGACTGCTTTGCACACTGCTTTTGTGGTTTGTGTTGCTTGTGGGGTGTCTTGAGGTAGCAGTTGTTTGGGTGTCTGCTGGAGGCCTCTGCTGTTTAGGTAAATTTTTACTCAGAGCCTCCGAGTATGTCTTTGTGTGTTTGTGTTTGTTTCAGTGGAGTGGTAGCATTATGTGAGTCTGGTTTTGTGGTGTGTGTAGTTGCCTTCTCCTCCTGTCTGGTCTTGCCAGTCCTGAGTTGAGAGAGCTCAGCCTCCAGTTTGGCTAAATAGCTGCATCTCAAGTATTTGTGTTATGTGGGAGGAGGAGAGGGTTGTCTGTGTACATGAGGCAGTTATAACATTGCCTCAAGATTCCCAGATTCACCAGCTGGACCAGAGAGGAGATTGACAACTGACCTTTGGACATGCTAGAATAATATTGGGAAATCCTTAATTGAAAACAAGGGCCAGTGGGGAGTGAGGGTGTAGTGCTTTTAATTTTTAGTGCTGACTTATATAATTGCCCCAGTGAGCAAGTGCCAGGTAACTTGAGTGCAATGTGTTACAAGTAACTAAATGCAAAAACGACAAACAGTAACCTTCTTTCAAGTGAAACAAGGAAATAAGTACAGTAAGCAATGCAGATATCACTAGTGATCCACAGAAGAGGTGGAATTAGCTTCCAGGGAAATAAACAAACAAGCATATAAACAAAGCTAGATTCAGTAGGCCTGGATCTAGTCTATGCTAGAGCAAACAAGGTGAACCAATTTCACTAAGATACAGTTCAAATATTCAGGCACTATAAACCTTCAACCAGAAAATTCCCAGCTCAGAAGGGCAGAGTCCAGCCTCTTCTCCCACAAGAGTGCAGACCACGAACCTTCTTAATGTAAAATAACTGGCCTGAAGCCCAAGTGCCTAAACCAGAACTAATACTCAATCAGCAGTTCCCAACTTAGAAGGATGAAAGCTACTTGTCCTGCCACCACAGTGCTTGCCACAAACCTTCCTAATGTAAAACAACTGGTCTGAAGCCCAAGTGCTTAATCCAAAAGACTTGAATGATAGCTACACTTTAATCAAGTTACAACCAAGCAGTAATAAATACCATTGAATACTTTAGAGAATGTCTGGATTAGCGCTCAAGCTACACAAACAAAGCTAGATCCAGCAGGCCCGAATCCAGTCTATGCCACAGCAAACAAGGCGCACCAACTTCAGTAAGAAACAGTTCAGATATGCATGCACCACACAAGCCTTTAACCAGAAATTCCCAGCTCAGAAGGGCAGAGTCCAGCCTCTCCTCCCACAAGAGTGCAGACCACGAACCCTCTTAATGTAAAATATCTGGCTTGAAAGCCCAAGTGCTTAAACCAGAATCGATACACTTTTAGAATAACAGACACTGAGCCCTCAATCAGCAGTTCTCAACCTAGAAGGACGTAAGCTACCTGTTCTGCCACAACAGTGCAGACCACAAACCCTCTCAGTGCAAAACAACTAACTGGTCCGAAGCCCAAGTGTTTAAACCAAAAGGCCCAGAATGAGCCACACCAAGCAGTAATAAATACAATTGAGTATTTTAAGATGATGCAAAAGTAAAACACAAGTACAGTAAAAGCAGATGAATTTTTTTTTTTCTGAACAAGTGCTGAGATCAAAGAAACAGATTTGAGTGCTGAAACTAGAAAACTGGCTAGTTATAAGAAAAGAAGGCTTCCCTCAAACACAGAAGGGCTTGGGGGCTCAGAAGCCTACAAATAGTCTGTACCACTTAACAAGAAAGGCAGGAAATAAGCTTAATTTTTTTTTCTATTTCCCAGATGCTCTCTTTGTACACAGTAGGAGTGCCTGAAAACAGAATATAAATAAACAGCCTTTGCAATGCTCAAACCCAGGACCCTGTACACCATAGACCAAGTACTACTTCGAAGACTTCAAAAAAGCTAAGTACCCCGTTGGCGACTCTTTCTTGCCTCAGCCGATGTCAGAAAAAGTAAACAACTGTTTAACTTGTGGGAAACAAATACCTCATAAAGATTTCCACTCTTACTGTTTACCTTGTTTAGGCCCAGACCATAGCAGCTTGTTTAGCCTGTTTCAACCGACGAACGCTTAGGCTCGGAGTTTGCTGAACAGTTTTTCGCTCAGATTTTGCGTACATTATGCCGCCGGATCCTCCGACTACACAAATTGTTAAGAAAGAGAAGGACCGACATCCGCTGGTTTCGGCCGAAACCACGGTTAAGCAATCTGTTTAAACCGAAAACGGTTCAATCCTCAGTCAATCCATGACTACTACCGAGGCCCCTTCTACTCTTGTTGAATCGGCCACTGAAGTTTTACCTACCAATGTGGGTTCCCTAGAATTATCGGATACCATCCCTTTGGATGTTTCTACTCCAGCACGTGGTGCTGCTAGGCCTCCTGCAGCCATGTCTATAAAGGCCTTTGCCAGGGCTAAAGCAGCCAAATTGGCTAAGTCTGTACCTGTTAAGCCCCCCTCTCACAGGCCCAGCTCTAGTTCCCAAATGCTTACTCTGGCAGAGGATCTCATCTCTTTAATAAGAGGATCCCAATCTCACCCAGACAGGGCCTCTCAACCTCCAGAAAAAAGACCCAGAGCAGAACACCCTGAGACAGTGCCCTCAGCTGACTCTTCTGATGTTTCAGATGATACAGACCATCCTGAGGCTCCTTATTCTACATATGAAGATTCCGATGCGATACAGACCATCCTGAGGCTCCTTATTCTACATATGAAGATTCCGATGCGGAAGAATCTATTCCTTCTGCCTCTCCACCAGAGGAATTTTCCTTTGGGGAAACCTTACATGCCATGAGAGAACAATTCCAATGGCAAGGACAAGATTTCTCAGATTCAAGAAAAAGGCTTAGGACCTTTTTACATTTACCTCAACATAGGCCTTTAGCTATACCTCCAGTTCTCCCTGTAGTGGATGATGCTTTTAATGATGTTTGCACTGCTCCAGATACCTTACCTCCAGCCCCTACCAAACCCGATAGGTTTTACAGGGTTCCGGACACTCATCACCACTTAAACAAGGCTCCGCATGCAGACCCTGAGACTATTTCCCAGGGCTCAGCAAAAAATCCCCTCCCTTCTGATAGGGAATCCAGGTCATTAGAGAGATGGGGTAAAAAAGTATACACCTCTGCTACTCTCAGCTAGAGCTTTGAATTGTCAGTTTCATATGATCCAATACCAAGAGTTTATGCTAGATCAGTTAACTAAGAAACTGTCTTCTGATGATTCTGTAGATAAGAAATATGTTCTAGAAATGGTTAATAACATACAGCAGGTTAGTAACCACTCTTTAAAATGTGGCTATGATGCACTGGAGGCTTCATTTAGATCAGCCATGACTGGTACAGTTATAAGAAGGCATGCATGGCTGAAAGAACAGGCCTTACCGGATCATGTTAAAACAACTTCTAGATGCTCCTATGGATAAGGCCAGTCTATTTGGTTCTTCTGCCCAACAAGTAATGAAGAAAATGGAAGAGAAGGCAAAATCTGTACAAACAGTTAAAGATTTCTTACAGGTTCAGCCTCCAAGGTTTAGCAGGAACTGGCCTTCCAAAAATTGGTCCTTTCCAGACTCCTCTAAATCTCAGAGAGGCAGGGTTAGATGCTGCAGAGGCAGAAATCAATCCAGAGGAGGTGCCTATAGGGGACGTCACTGGCAAGGCAATAACCAACGAGGCACAGAGTCTACCACCGCCTCTACAACACAATTACAGTGACTTGATTCTGACACCGCCTACCAGGGAACAGATTGCAGCACCCTAAAACTAGCCTTATTTTCAAAGAACTGGCACCATATCACAAGAGACAAGTGGATTTTGCAGATTATAGATCAAGGCTACAGGTTTCATTTCCACACCTTACCAGTAAAAAGAGGAATGCCAAACCTACCACCAAATCAAAAGACAGACGCTCTAAAACAAATAACTCAATTGACAAATATGAGAGCTGTAGAAAGGGTACCACCCACAGAAAAGGGCAAAGGTTTTTACTCCAGACTCTTCTTAGTACCAAGAAAAGAAAACAGTTGGAGGCCTATTCTCGACCTGTCCGCTTTGAACACATTCATAATTGTCCCAAAATTCAAAATGCTGACCCTACAGCAACTTCTTCCCATGCTGGGCAAGGAGTGTTGGGTAGTCACTCTAGATCTCAAGGAGGCATACCTGCACCAAATTGCAGAAGATACCTCAGATTTCTTGCAGGATCAGAGCATTATCAATTCTCAGCATTGCCCTTTGGCTTATCTACTGCTCAGAGTATTCACAAATGCCTGGCATCAGTAATTGCTCATTGCAGGCTTCAGGGAATCCAAATTTATCCATACCTGGACGACTGCCTGATACAAGCGGACAACCAACACAAGCTGACTCAAGACTTACAAAGGGTCATTTACTTACTTCAAGCCCTGGGATACACAGTCAATCTAAAAAAGTCAAGACTGATACCATCCCAAACAAGAACCTTCTTGGGTGCAAAATTGGACACAGTAAAACAGATGGCATTCTTAACAGGGGAAAAGCAAGAGCAACTACCTCTTTACTTCATGGCATTGCAAGACAAACTAACAGCAAGAAAGTACTGCAGGCCCTGGGCTTCATGGCCTCCTGCATAATACTGGTTCCTCATGCCAGACTGCATATGAGAAAGCTACAGTGGTACCTGAAGAACTTATGGTCTCAACACAAGCACAGCTTAGAAACCGAAATACCACTAATCCCATGCCTGAAGCAAGAATTCCTATGGTGGGCTCAGGCATGCCAGTCAAATCCAGGCTTATCCTTCCACAGCAAACAAGCAAACCAAACCATCACAACGTGCTGGACCACTGCATTCAAGGCTTATGGGCTCCAGATCAGCTACACCTACACATAAATCAAAAAGAAATGCTGGCAGTAAAACTAGCAGTCCAGAACTTCAGACCATTCCTCAAAGAAGGCCAATTGAGGAGAAGGACAGACAATACCACTGTCATGTGGTACATCAACAGACAGGGAGGCACTCATTCTTACCCCCTATGCCGAATGATTCTGGACCTATGGGACATGGCTCTGAGCTACAACATTCAGTTACAGGCTATATTTGTGCCAGGAAAAGAAAACATCCTAGCAGACATAGAACTACCTTGGATGCTCACGAATGGATGCTACACCCGAACATCTTCAAGACCATCACAAAGAAATGGGGGATGCCACAAATAGACCTATTCGCATCACCAACTCAAGAAATTCTGCACAAGGATATATACCACCCACTTGCTTGGAAGGTGGACTCTCTATCCTTCAGTTGGAAAGATCTGACAGCATATGCATTCCCACCTCTTCCTTTGATGCACAAGGTACTACTGAAAATCAGAGGAACGTCCAAGGATAATTCTGATAGCCCCAAATTGGCCAAGGCAACATTGGTATCCATTATTGAGGACCATCTCACGGGGGGAAATGTGGACACTTCCCCTGATTCCCTTGCTGTTAACTCAGAGCAACTACAACATCCTGCATCCCAACCTGAAAACTCTGCAACTGCCTGGAACATTGCATGACAGCAACTAACCCAGACTTATCTCAAAGGGTTAAAGACATCATCCTTGAGGCCCGCAGACCTTCAACAAGAAGGAACTATGCAGGAAAATGGAAAAGATTTGTCATTTGGAGTACTGAAAGAGGGATGTGTCAAACATCCTGGAGTATTTGGCAGAGCTTCTCCATGCAGGCCTGTCCTACTCCTCCATCAAGATACACGCATCAGCTATTTCTGCAGAATACAGCTGTGATTCCCCTGTCTTTTCTCACCCTCTACTCACGGTTCCTGAGAGGAATTAAAAATGTAAAACCTCCTAGGAAACCACCATTACCAGCATGGGACTTGAACTTTGTGCTAGAAAAATTGACACTCCCTCCATTCGAACCAGCAGCAACAGCAGATCTCCAACATCTATCCTGGAAAACTGCTTTCCTACTGGCAATTACTTCAGCAAGAAGGGTTTCAGAACTACAGGCTTTAATGGCAGTACAACCCTTCCTAGTATTTCATCAAGATAGAGTATCCATGAGAACTAACCCTACATTCATGCCTAAGGTGATATCCAGAGTGTCTCTAAACCAAGCGATCCACCTACCTACCTTCTTCCCAATCCACAGAACAGGGAGAGACTCCTGCATACCTTGGATGTACATAGACAGTTACGCTACTACCTGGACAGAACCAAGGCCAATAGGAAAACTGACCAACTTTTAGTAGCCTACGCAACAGGAAGGGAAGGAAAAGCAATTTCCAAACAAACTATCTCCAAGTGGATAGGAAATTGCATAAGATTCTGTTACTCCTACCATGGAAAGCAAATTCCACAGAACATAAGGCCTCACTCACTGCCACTACCACAGCATTCTTACGAGGAGTGGCTACCAAGGACATTTATTGAGGCGGCTACTTGGACCTCCGTGCATACATTTGCCAAGCATTATACTGCTGTCTTACAAGGGATCCTAACTACACCATATAGTTTGGCATTTAAGGACTGCAGATGCATCCTTGAAGGACATAGTACAGTTTTGTACCTACCATAAATGTAGATGTCCGAACAGGATAGCATCTGCAGTCCTAATAGCTAGCTAGGGGATTTCATTTGTTTGTATATATGTGTATACATGTTTATTTTGTATTTGCCTTCTACTTTTGGAAACATTGACATTTCCCAAAATTTAGCTTTACAAGAGGGCAACTGGCATCTGGGGCAAGAAACACTGAGCTGATGCCTTTATGAAGACCAGCAGAGATGACGTCGGGTGAGTGCGACACCAGCAAGCCAGACCCAGACTTTGGGCTGCCTGACGACAGGACAACCCATTTGTAAGGACTGCAGATGCTATCCTGTTCGGACATCTACATTTATGGTAGGTACAAAACTGTACTTTCTGTGACCTACTATACAGTGACAGTCAACTAAACTAAAAGGGTGGCGAAAGCCAAGCACACTCTGGCTAGGCTTATAAATGCCCTAGGGCAAATAGCCTAGTATCAATCTATGAACCTATAAAGCTAAGTACCCCATTGGGGAAACTATTTTTCTTGCTCCTTACCGATGTCGGTGAAAGTTAATAATTGCATTACTTGTGGGAAGCAAATACTTCAAGGATTTTCATTTGTACTGTATTCCTTGCCTAGGCCCAGATCATAACGTGCCTTGCTGTCTGTTTTGTGCTTGATTTAACCAACGCACTGTCTATTTTTGCTTCTAAATATTTTGGATCAAGATTTAATTACCCTGAAATGTCTGGTTAGCAATCTGACTACCAGAGTTCACACAAGACAGAGGTCCAAAACCGACGCAACTTCTAAGCCAGTCAGCGGTTTGCCAGTACTCGGTGAGGCGCTTTCGCAGCCCCTGCTACCCGCTACTTTTGATTCGCAGGCCTCTACCGAGACCCATGCGGAGTCAGATATGCTGCGAGATTCTCAAGAGTATTGATCCTGCGGATGTCTCCCTTGGACGGGTCTGGAGCCGTTGAGTAGGCACCGGCTTCTGAGGGTGTTTTCAGGCCTCAACATTTTTATACAAAACCGCCAGCCTCAAAAACCATGTGACTAAAAAACTGACGCATGAGCCACATGCTCAGGGCCCTATGCCTAAAAAAGATGATCAAAATGGCTGGGGACTTAATTACCTTGATCAGGGGTCCCCAACCCCCCCTGCTAAGAGGCCTAGGCAAGGCACTGATTAAGATCAGGTTTCCATTTCTTCTGATCAGGAATTTTCTATTCCATCCTATGAGGATTCTGATGCAGAAGAATCAATCCCGTTTGCATCTCCTGAGGATTACTCTTTTGGAGAAACTTTGCATACTTTAAGGGAACATTTTCACTGGGAAAGTCAGGACTTCTCAGAATCAGAGGCTTAGGGATTTCCTTCTTCCTCAGCATAGGCCTTTGGCAATACCTCCTGTATTAGACATTGTTTATGTATTTTCAAAATCAAGCATGGCTCCTGATTCCCTATCTCCGGCTTCTAGTAAGCCAGATAGATATTACAGGGTTCCTGACTCCCACAGATTTCTATTTAAAAATCCTGCTGCTGATCCTTAGACTATTTCACAGGGTCCCGAAGGTGTGAAGACCTCTACAGCCAAAAATCCTACCCCCCTCTGATAGAAATTCCAGGGCGCTGGATAGGTCGGGAAAGAAGGTTTATACGTCTGCAACCTTGGCAATTAGGGCCTTAAACTGCCAGTTTCATATGCTTAAATAACAGTATGTTATGGGCTTACTGAAACGGAAAAGGATTTCTGATTGTGTGTGGAAAATAAAGAATTGCAGGAATTATTGCATTCAGCAGAACAGGTTGGAAAGCGTACTTTGCAATGTTTTGATTCCTTGGAGGCCTCTTGCAGGGCCGCAGTTACTGGATCTGTGATTAGAAGGCATGCCTGGCTCAATGAGCAAAACCTGCCTGATCATGTTAAAGCTAAATTGTTGGATGCCCCCTTGCAGCATGATACTCTGGTAATGAAGCAGAAGAGGTTTTAAAGAAAATGGAAGACTAAGCTAAATCTATGCAAACTGTAAAAGATTTCTTGTAAGTAAAGTCACCCAGGTTCAGTAGGCACTGGCCTACTAAAAATTGGCCCTTTCCTGTGTCCAACAGAGCCACTCGAGGCCAATCCAGGCGCTCAAAAGGCTCCAGATACCAATCACAGGGTTCTTGCAGACCAAAGCAATGGGGTGCCTCCACCTCCAGATCTGGAGGAAACGAAGCACAACCCTACAGTAAGCTGTCTCAAAGACGTCCCTTTACCTTCAAGCACTTAACTGTTGGCAGCCCCCTTGGGGGGAAAACTAGCACTTCATGCTCAAAATTGGCATTTAATTACCCAGGACAAGTGTGTATTAAACATAGTATCCCAAGGGTATAGATTTCATTTCCATACTTTGCCAATTCCAAACGGTTGGCCAGATCTGCCACAAAATCAGTGGGCAGAGGCTCAAACAAGTTGTCCCTCATGGATATGGGGGCTATTCAATCAGTACCAGAAAAGGAAAAAGGACAAGGTTTTTATTCTAGACTTTTCCTGGTACCCAGAAAAGACTATGCCTGGCGTCCAATACTGGACTTGTTGATTTTGAACACGTTCCTGGACATTTCAAAATGCTGAGTTTACAACCGCTACTGCCTATGCTGGGCAGGAATGCTTGGTTAGTGACTAGACTTAAGAGGCATACCTGCATATCCTAGTAAGGGAATCCTGCAGAAGATATTCCGCTTCAAAGCAGGTTTTTTGCATTACAATTCTCTGCACTGCCCTTTGGCTTATCTACTGCGCCCAGGGTCTTTACAAAGTGCTTGGCACCAGTAATTGCATTCTGCAGACAAAGAAGCGCACATTTATCCTTATCTGGACGACTGTCTCAAGCAGAGGACAAGGACACTCCAACATCTGGCATTTGTAAAAAGGCTTCTAACATGCCTAGGGTGCACAGTAAAAGAAAAGAAATCCCAACTGGTACCCTCAAATTACATTCTTGGGTGCAAGCTTGAATACAACTGCCCAGATGGCTTACCTTACACCAGACAGGCAACTGACAACATACTTCAAACAAATGGCAGCAAAAACCCAGTTATCTGCAAGAGATTCTGCAGGCTTTGGGGTTCTTGGCATCCTGCATTCTACCAATTCCATATGCAAGACTGCATATGAGGAAACGTCAATGGTACCTAAAGAGTTTATGGAGTCAACATTGTCAGTCTGGAAACGGATTCCTCATTCCCTGCCTACAACAGGAGTTTCTTTGGTGGGCAGAGACATGTCACCAAAACAAGGGACAGTCATTCAACTCTACCCCCTGCCACCCAAACCCTAACTACGGGCTCATCAGACTATGCTTGGGGGGCCCACCTGGTGGGGAGATGCATTCAAGGCAAATGGAGCCCAAACCAAATGCATCTGCATATCAACCAGAAAGAGATGCTAACTGTTCAAAATGCTCTGACAGCCTTCAAGGACTTACTTCATCCAGGGCAACTACTGATAGACTGGCATCACCATGGTTATGTGGTACATAAACAAGCAGGGGGCTATACATTCCTACCCCCTTTGCAGCCTAGCCATGGCATTGTGGAACAGAGCTTTAACTTGCCAAATACATCTTCAAGCTCAATTCTTGCCAGGAAAACAAAATACTCTGTCAGAAATCTTATGGACCCGCACGAGTGGAAACTGGATCCACAAATCTTCAGCATGTTAACACAGAAATGGGGGAGCACAGACAGATCTTTTTGCCTCTCCCCAAAATTATCAACTGGACAAATTCTGCACAAGATCTGCACAAGAACGTATCACAGAAAAGCATGGAAAGTGGATGCCCTATCCTTCAGTTGGAAAAACTATCAGTCTATGCCTTCCCCCTCTGCCTCTTCTGTCCAAGGTCTGGCCAAGTCAGACAGGAAAAATCAAAAATGATCCTAGTTGCTCCGGACTGGCCTCACCAGCACTGGTAATCAATTCTAAGGAATGTCTTAACTTCCTCCTTGGTACTTGCCTCAAATACCTAATCTACTGTCTCAGCAGAACAATCAAATTCTGCGCACCCAGCTCCAAACTCTGAACCTTGCAGCATGGCTGATCACAATTATTTAAACACCTCTCAGTAAATCTGTGATGGATGCCATTTTGGATGCCAGAAGGCCTAGTACTAGAAAATCTTATGCTGATAAATGGAAGCGATTGTGCTTGGAACCAAGCACAAGGAACGGACACAGCAAAGTCCAATATCCCTCAGCTTTTACAATATTTGACGGAGATGCTTGACAAGGGCCTTTCTTTTTCAATAAAAATCCATGCCTCTGCCATCTCTGCTCATTACAACACGGAGCCCTCCCCTCTTATCTGCTTTAACAGCATCTTAGAGGGCTCAAAAATTTAAGGCCTCCCAGAAGATCACCAACTCCTGCATGGGGCCTCAGCTTTGTGCTGGAAACTCACCCTGCCTCCTTTTGAACCAGCAGCTACTGCGGATATAACATTTCTATCTTGGAAAACAGCTTTCCTCTTGGCCGTCACTTCAGCAAGAAAGGTTTCAGAACTACAGGCTCTCATGGCTGTGGAGCCTTTTCTTACATTTTACCCAGACCAGGGTGTCCCTCAGGACCAATCCTTTTTATGCCTACGGTGGTATCCAGTGTGGCTCTTAACCAGACAATTCATCTGCCAACACTTTACCCAAATCCGCAGAACAAGGGAGAGCAGATTCTGCATTCATTGGATGTACACAGACAACTAAGATTCTGCTTAAACAGGACCAAATCTCTGTCTGAGCAACTACTGTTGGCACTTGCTGCAGGATCAGAGGGGAAGGCTATATCAAAGCAGACTATTTCTAAGTGGATAAGTCACTGCATTTGTTTATGCTACTTGTACCATGGTAAACCTGTGCCCAAGGGGATAGTCGCATTCCACCAGGGCTGCCTCTTCCTCGGCAGCTTTTCTCAGAGGGGTTCCAACCGAAGACATTCTGGAGGCTTCTACTTGGAGCTCTGTTCATACCTTCACAAAGCATTATTTGCCTCTCTTCTCCAAATCCAGGGCAGGCTTTGCCACTGCAGTTCTGCAGGGCCTAATAGCTGCTCTTAATACTACTTAGTTCCATCCTCCCATCCATAGCTTTGGGATTCTACCCAAATGAAATGACTGCAGCAGTGAAACAAGAACATAGTACAGTTGTGTACACTTACCATAAATGTAGATGTTAGTGTATTCACTGTTGCAGTCCGGGTTACCCGGGGGGGGGGGGGGGGGGCACCTTACATCTGGGGCAAGAAAAACAATAAAATGGCGTTGGCTGCATGTTTTATACACCTGACGTCATGGAAGAGGAGACAGCAACCGACAGGACCCAAGACTTTTGTTTTTCAGGCCGACTGAGGGCAACCTGCCAGCAGATTACCCAAACGAAATGACTGCAACAGTGAATACACTCTAACATCTACATTTATGGTAAGTGTACACAACTGTACTTTCCTCTACAAAAACTGAGTGAAAGGCCCTCCCCTATGGCAAAACCTCACGATAACTTTACACTGCCACCCCCTTTGTCCGCCCACCTGCTCGTGCCCCTAGGAGGAAAACTCTCCTTTCATGCAAACAACTGGGCCACCATAACCAATGACCGCTGGGTCCTCAACATATTGTCCCAGGGATACAAATTTTATTTCCAAACGCTGCCAACCCCAAAATGGTTCCCAGATCTTCCTCCAAACCAGTGGGCAGAGGCCAAAAAAGTCCTTTCCCTGCTCTCCACGAGGGTAGTGGAGCATGTTCCTGCAGAACAGATGTCCTAAGGTTTCTAGTCCAGACTCTTCTGGTACCCAGAAAAGAGGGCATATGGTGCCCCATCCTCTGTCTATCCATTCTAAACACTTTTTTCTGGTGATACCAAAATTCAAAATGCTCACTCTCCAGCAGCTTCTACCTGTGCTTTCCAGGGATTCTGTTACCCACCCTAGACCCAAGAGGCCTACCTACACATCCCAATCAGGGAATCATGCAGGAAATGCCTACATCTCTGGGTAGGATCTATGCACTTTCAGTCCTGTGCACTTCCCTTTGGCTTATCTACTGCTCCCTGAGTTTTCACCAAATGTCTGGCTCCCGCCATGTCTTTTTGCAGACAAAGAAATATTCACATTTCTCCATACTTGCACGACTGCCTGATTCAGGCAGTCCGGAAAAACTGATACAGCACCTGACCTTTTGTAAAAGACCTGACCTTTCTGGGGTATACTGTCAATGAAAAGAAATCAAAACTAGTCCCCACACAATTCTTTTCCTGGGAGCAAGCCTGGACATAGCATCCCAGATGGCATTCCTTACTCCAGAAAAACAAGCTTTACCTGACACTGTCAACTAGCCACCAGAACCCAGTTAACTGCAAGGAAAATCCTGCAAGCCCTAGGGTTCCTGGCCTCTTGTATTCTACTCATTCCATATGCCAGACTGCATATGAGGAAACTATAGTGGTACCTAAAAAGCTTTTGGCGTCAGCACTCTGGAAACTTATACCAATGATACCTCGTCTAAAGATTTTCTTTGTTGGGCAGCAGCATGCAACCTCAAGGGACTTCTCAACCCCACGCCAATCAAACCCTCACCACAGATGCATCAGACTATCCCAGGGGTGCGGACAGTAGGTGCATTCTGGGCCAATGGAGCCCGAATCAGATATATCTGCACCACATCAACCAAAAAGATGTTAGCTGTTCTGCACACCCTGACAACTTTCAGTCCCCTACTCTCCCCGGGGCCTCTGATCAAAACAGAACACACTGATGTGGTACATCAACAACAGGGAGGGACACTCTCTCAACCTCTTTGCAGGTTAGCCATGACCCTTTGGCACACTGCCACAGCCCTGTAACTACACCTGCTAGCACAATTCCTGCCAGGCGCTTTAAACTGTCTGGCAGACAACTTAAGCAGAAACCTGCTAGAGCCACACGAATGGCAGCTAGACCACAGAACCTTCACCCTTTATAACCCAAAAATGAGGCACCCCGAAGGTCAACCTCTTTGCCTCTCACTCCAATCAGCTCAGCAAATTCTGCACCAGGGAACCTCACAGCAAAGCCTGGAAAGTGGATGCTCTAGCCTTCCAGTGGGTAGGCCTCTTGTTCTATGCATTTCCCTTCTACCACTCATTGCAAGGGTACTGCTGAAAATGAGGGAGGAAACTGAGGGTAATCCTGATTGCCCCAGACTGGCCACGCCAGCACTGGTACCCACTGCTGCATAGCCTGTCACCCCTGCCACCATGGCGCCTACTTCGGCTCCCAACATTCCTGACCCAGAAGAATGGGGAATTCATGCATCCCCAATTGTAGACCCTCAACCTGGCTGCCTGGCTTTATTCCCTGATCTCTCCTCAAGCGGTCAGCCTAAGCAAACAAGTTCTAGATGTATGAGGCCAGATGACCCAGCACTATAGAATCCTATGCTGAGAAGTGGAAAAGGTTTTGCACTTGGATCCAGGCTAAAGGAGCCAGAATGGCACAGCCCTCCCTACCTCTCATCCTAGATTACTTAGCAGACCTACTACACAGGGGGCTATCCATCTCTTCTATTAAAATCATGCCTCCGCCATCTCTGCCGATTTCAGCAGAGCCTCCTCTCTTCTCACACCCTCTCAAACAGTTCCTAAGAGGGGCTAAGAACTTACGGCCACCCAGAACACCTACCCCATCATGGGACCTTAACTTTGTGTTGGAGAAGCTCACCCTGCCCTCCTTTGAACCTCTCGCTTCAGCAAAGTTAAAATGTCTCTTGGAAGACCGCCTTGCTTCTGGCCATCACTTCAGCTAGAGTATCAGAGCTGCAAGCACTTATGGCTGTAGAGCCCTTCATCATTTTCCATGCTGACAGGGTCTCCCTCAGGACTAACCTAACCTCCTAAAGTTGTGTCCAGTGTGGCTCTCAACCAATCCATTCATTTGCCCACCTTTTTTCCTAACCCACAAAACAAGGGGGAAAGGATTCTGTACACTCTGGATGTGCACACACCTCCAGTTCTACCTGGACAGGACTAAATCTTTCAGAAAAACTGATCAATTGTTAGTCAGCTTCGCTGCAGGACCAGAGGGCGAGGCCATATCCAAACAATTTCAATGGATAGTGCACTGCATCCATTTTTGCTACAAACAGCACTGGAAACCACCCCCAAAAGGGGTCTGGACACTCAGAGCAACCTCCACCTCTGCAGCTTTTCAGAGGGGGCCCCACTAGGGACATCTGTTCATACAACAAGTACAAGCAAACACAGGAGGGTTATGGCTGACAAAGTTTGCAGATGACTGCAAACTGGGCGCCATAGTAGAAAACACATCTGACACAGATATCCTTCAGAAGGGTCTCACAGAAACGGATAACTGGTGCCAGAGCCATGGCCTAAAGTTAAATGCCAAAAAATGCATAGTCATACCCTTCGGGAAAAACAAGGTTACCCCTAGCTACCAAATAGGTGGCAATCCACTGAGTACAGAAGAAGTTATCAGGGACCTGGGGACCCAGGTTGATAGTAGTCTGTCATTCGACACCCATGTAGCTAAAGTAGTTAGGAAGACCTTCTACATTGCCCACCTTATCATGAAGGGATTCTCATCTAGATCAAGGAGGTCATAGTCTCCTATACTCATCACTCATCAGACCAATGATTGAGTACAATGCCCCATTGAATGTATCTGACCCGACACTTGCAGCAGCTGGAGAGGCCACAAAATTTCCTCACCAAAAGGATAAAGGGTCTCAAACATCTGTCCTATGCTGGCCGACTGAAAGAACTCCAGCTCTATTCAGTCGCCACCGCTTGCTCAGAGGCGACCTTTGCCTAACATACAAGGCCATGTCAAACCCAGATTTGATGAATATGCTTCACCTCAAAAATCTAGATCCGTCAGAGCCACAAGGCGGGAGACTTAAACCTCGTCACGGATATTAATAGGTCGTGCTGGAGGGATAGATTCATCACCCAAAGACTCCCTATGCTGTGGAATAAAATCCCGGTATATGTGAGGCAGAGCACCTCGCTGGCCTTGTTCAAGAGAAATCTTGACCAATGGATGGGAGATCGCAGATATACCCCAGGAATTACCTCAGTGTCACTGCTCAACAGAGGCACAGCAAAATAATGGGTATAGTTCCCCATACTAAAGGGGTGGCGTAAGCCACAAAACTATGGGCTAGGCTTGTAAATGCCCTCGGGCAGATAGCCTAGTATGAACCTATGAACCTATGAACCTATACCTTCACCAAGCATTACCACCTGCCTATCTTCAAATCCAGGGCAGATGTTGCCACCGCAGTCTTGCAGGGCATCCTAGCCAGCCCCCAGTCTTGACTGCCTCCATTTTCTTCAGCTTTGGGAATCAACACAAATGTGATGAATGCAACAGTGAAACATAGTACAGTTGTGTACACGTAACATAAATGTAGATTATGTTCATCGTGCATACAGCTGCAGTAATCACTGATGGGTTCTCTGCCATCAGGCGGGTCGGCAGAATTCCAAAGTCTAGGTCTGGCGTCTGTTGTTGTCGCTTTCTCTCCTGACGTCAGTGAGGCCGGAGTATATAAGACACAGCCAACGCCATGTTCTTCAGTCTTTTTTGCCGCGCGGTGCCCGAAACAGAAGCAGTTCACAAGTGCCGGTCGTCCAGCTCCTGAATTACGAAAAAAATTGGAAACCGAAGTCTTCATTAAAGCTAAGTACTCCGTTGGGGAAACTTTTCTTGCCTCAGTCCGATGTCAGAAAAAGTTAATTGTATTTCTTGTGGGAAGCAAATACCGCATAAGGATTTCCATTCCCTCTGCATACCTTGTTTAGGCCCAGACCACGACGTCTCGAGCTGTTGCTTTTGCGCTACTTTCAATAAACGCACTATGAAGCGTCGGGCGGAGTTCGCCCAACACTTTTTTGGTAAAGCCTTTGATTATAAAATGTCGTCGAAGACTCCGACTACCGTTTTGTCCAAAAAACGCAAGGACAAAGACTGACACGCGAGGTCTGCGGTCCCCACCGACACCACGCCAAAACCGGCTACACGTGGTCCGGTTCTCAGCGAGACGCCTTTGCAGTCCCTGACTACCGACGACACTCCTTTGGCGGTGTCCTCTGTACCAGAGACCGCAGGTACTTCGGCCCTCTCCCAGACTACAACCACCGAAGCCATTGCTAATGTTGAGCCTCCTAATGTGGACAGGTCCACTTCCACCCATGGTGTCTTTAGACCCTCATCTTTTTCTATTAAGGCCTTTACTAAATCCAAAGCAGCCAGGCATCCCAAGAGGCCTGTTGCACAGGGCCCGTCTCCAGGCCCCATGCCTAAAAAACAGATGCTTAAAATGGCTGAGAATTTAATTACTCTTATCAGGGGTTCTCAATCCCCTCCAGACAAGAGACCCAGAGTGGGGAAGATTCTCCTTCTGATCAGGGCTCCATTTTATCAGAACATTCTGATGTAGAGGAACACTTACTCCCCTTTTGAAGATTCGGATGCAGAGCAGTTTTTCCTTTGGGGAAACCTTGCACACTTTAAGGGAACACTTCCATTGGGCAGGCCAAGACTTTTCCGATTCCAAGAAAAGACTTAGGGAATTTCTTTTGTTACCTCAACACTGACCTCTGGCGATACCTCCTGTTTTGGACTTACTTGATGTTTATTCGGAGGCTTGCCTTAACCCGGATTCCCTGCCTCCTGCACCAGTCAAACCTGATGGGTACTACAGAGTTCCTAACTCTCACCAATTTTTCTACAAAAGCCATAATGCTGACCCTGAAACCATTTCTCAAGGCCCCAAGGGATTGAAGGCCTCTACTGCCAAGAATCCACTTCCTGCCGAAAGAGAGTCAAGATCCTTAGAAAGGTGGGGGGGGGGGAGGTATATCTCTGCCACCCTAGCCATGAGGGCCTTAAATTGTCAGTTTCATATGCTTAAATATCAACAGTTCCTGTTATCACAATTAAGGAATAAAATGTCTCAACCTGAACAACCAGATTTGAAGGAGTTGCAGGATATGATGCATAGTGCAGAGCAAGTGGGTAAACACACCTTACAATGTGGCTATGATGCCCTAGAGGCCTCAAGTAGAGCGGCTGCTACAGGATCAGTCATTCGTAGACATGCCTGGCTTAGGGAACAAAGCTTGCCTGATCATGTGAAAGCTAAACTTCTAGATGCTCCTTTACAAAAGGATGTGCTGTTTGGTACTAATGCTGAGGAGATATTACGGAAAATGGAAGAAAAAGCCAAATCTATGCAAACTGTCAAAGCTTTTTTACAGGTCCAGCCACCACGTTTTAGCAGAAATTGGCCTTCAAAAAACTGGTCCTTTCCAGCCACTGACAAGCCCCAAAGAGGTAGATACAGATGCAGAAGGGGCAGAGGGCAATCACAAGGATCATATAGAGGCTGACAATGGCAAACTCCAGCACCAAGAGGTGGCGAAGACAGTGCACAACAATACAGGAAACAAACCCAATGACTCCCTCATTTCCATGCCAAGCAGGTCTCAGCTGGCAGCACCTTTGGGAGGAAAGCTAGCATTATTTGCAAGAAATTGGCATATTGTCACAACAAACAAATGGATCCTGGACATTATAAACAGAGGCTACAAATTTCAATTCCACACTCTTCCAAAAATGAGAGGCATGCCAAACCTGCCACACAATCAAAGGGCAGAGGCACAACTACAAATTTCAAAGCTCATAGGCATGAGAGCTATACAAGAGGTACCTACTCACGAACAAGGTCAAGGTTTTTATTCAAGACTTTTTCTGGTACCAAGGAAAGGAACCGACTGGAGACCCATTTTGGACTTATCCATCCTAAACACATTTTTACTCTTACCAAAATTCAAGATGCTCACATTACAGCAGCTTCTTCCCATGCTGGGCAAGGAGTTTTGGCTGGTAACCTTGGACCTCAAGGAGGCATACCTGCATGTCCCAATCAGACAAAGCTGCAGAAGATACCTCAGATTTCTTGCAGGTTCAAACCACTATCAATTCTCTGCATTGCCCTTTGGCTTATCTACTGCGCCCAGAGTATTCACAAAGTGCCT